>NW_022989915.1:0-7500 GCF_902827175.1 Gymnodraco acuticeps
CAGGAGAGGACTCTTTAAAGTAAGACACTACTACTGATATACACCTGAACATCAGCAGAGAGGACTCTTTAAAGTAGAGACACTACATACTGATATACACCTGAAATCAGCAGGAGAGGACTCTTTAAAGTAGAGACACTACACACTGATATACACCTGAACATCAGCAGGAGAGGACTCTTTACAGTAGAGACACTACATACTGATATACACCTGAACAATCAGCAGGAGAGGACTCTTTAAAGTAGGACACTACATACTGATACATACACCTGAACATCAGCAGGAGAGGAGCTCTTTAAAGTAGAGACCACTACATACTGATAGACAACCTGAACATCAGCGGAGAGGACTCTTTAAAGTAGAGACGCTACATCTGATATACACCTGAAACATCAGCAGGAGAGGACTCTTAAAGTAGAGACACTACCTACTGATATACACCTGAACATCAGCAGGAGAGGACTCTTTAAAGTAGAGACACTACATACTGATATACACCTGAACATCAGCAGGAGAGGACTCTATTAAGTAGAGACACTACATACTGATATACACCTAACATCAGCAGGAGAGGACTCTTTAAAGTAGAGACACTACATACTGATATACACCTGAACATCAGCAGGAGAGGACTCTTTAAAGTAGAGACACTACATACTGATATACACCTGAACATCAGCAGGAAGAGGACTCTTTAAAGTAGAGACACTACCATACTGATATACACCTGAACAATCAGCAGGAGAGGACTCTTTCAAGTAGAGACACTACATACTGATATTACACCTGAACATCAGCAGGATGATGACTCTTTTAAAGTAGAGACAACTACATACTGATATACACCTGAACATTCAGCAGGAGAGGACTCTTTAAAGTAGAGACACTACATACTGATATACACCTGAACATCAGCAGGATGAGGACTCTTTAAAGTAGAGACACTACATTACTGATATACACCTGAACATCAGCAGGATGAGGACTCTTTAAAGTAGAGACACTACATACTGATATACACCTGAACATCAGCAGGAGAGGGACTCTTTAAAGTAGAGACACTACATACTGATATACACCTGAACATCAGCAGGAGAGGACTCTTTAAGTAGAGACACTACATACTGATATACACCTCGAACATCAGCAGGAGAGGACTCTTTAAAGTAGAGACACTACATAATGATATACACCTGAACATCCGCAGGATGAGGACTCTTTAAAGTAGAGACACTACATCTGATATACACCTGAACATCAGCAGGAGAGGACTCTTTAAAGTAGAGACACTACATACTGATATACACCTGAACATCAGCAGGAGAGGGACTCTTTAAAGTAGAGACACTACATACTGATATACACCTGAACATCAGCAGAGAGGACTCTTTAAAGTAGAGACACTACATAACTGATATATCACCTGAACATCAGCAGAGAGGACTCTTTAAAGTAGAGACACTACATACTGATATACACTGAACATCAGCAGGAGAGGACTCGTTAAAGTAGAAGACACTACATACTGATATACACCTGAACATCAGCAGGAGAGGACTCTTTAAAGTAAGAGACACTACATACTGATATACACCTGACAGTCAGCAGGAGAGGACTCTTTAAAGTAGAGACACTACATACTGATATACACCTGAACATCAGCAGGAGAGGACCTCTTTAACAGTAGAGACACTACATACTGATATAGCACCTGAACATCAGCAGGAGAGGACTCTTTAAAGTAGAGACACTACATACTGATATACACCTGAACATCAGCAGGAGAGGACTCTTTAAAGTAGAGACATACACTACGATATACACCTGACATCAGCAGGAGAGGCTCTAAAACTCCACACTGATATACACCTGAACATCAGCAGGAGAGGACTCTTTAAAGTAGAGACACTACATACTGATATACACCTGAACATCAGCAGGAGAGGACTCTTTAAAGTAGAGACACTACATACTGATATACACCTGAACATCAGCAGGAGAGGACTCTTTAAAGTAGAGACACTACATACTGATATACACCTGAACATCAGCAGGAGAGGACTCTTTAAAGTAGAGACACTACATACTGATATACACATGAACATCAGCAGGAGAGGACTCTTTAAAGTAGAGACACTACACACTGATATACACCTGAACATCAGCAGGAGAGGACTCTTTAAAGTAGAGACACTCCACACTGATATACACCTGAACATCAGCAGGAGAGGACTCTTTAAAGTAGAGACACTCCACACTGTTATACACCTGAACACCAGCAGGAGAGGACTCTTTAAAGTAGAGACACTACACACTGTTATACACCTGAACACCAGCAGGAGAGGACTCTTTAAAGTAGAGACACTACACACTGATATACACCTGAACATCAGCAGGAGAGGACTCTTTAAAGTATAGACACTACATACTGATATACACCTGAACATCAGCAGGAGAGAACTCTTTAAAGTATAGACACTACATACTGATATACACCTGAACAACAGCAGGAGAGGACTCTTTAAAGTAGAGACACTACATACTGATATACACCTGAACATCAGCAGGAGAGGACTCTTTAAAGTAGAGACACTACATACTGATATACACCTGAACAACAGCAGGAGAGGACTCTTTAAAGTAGAGACACTACATACTGATATACAACTGAACATCAGGAGGACTCTTTAAAGTATTAGCACCAAAATACTCTTATTCTGGCTCATTAAAAAAGTTATAATTTACTTTGTCTTGTTTTCTCGTCCTCTGTGACCTTCAGCTTTCAAACTGATGATAGAATAAAGGAATTTTCTGTGTGCTCCTCTTCCTCATTAGTCCTCCTCCCTTCCTCTCTCTCCACCTCTCTCCCAATTACCCTCTGACTCTGTTTGTCCACTTTCCTCTGACATGTACACACATCTTTTCCTCATTTCAGCTGCATGAGAGAAACAAAGGGAGGGAGGGACAGGGAAATTAAAAACTCAATTCAAAATTATTTTTATGAAAACTGAGATTCTGAGAAAAATAACATTTCCAGAAAAACCCCAAAAATGTATAAGATCTTTTTTTTAAAGTATCACAATTCTGCGATCTTGAAAAAATGATATTTATTTTTCATGATGTCATTATGACTTTGAAAAAAATGCACTTTTGGTCATATCTCCAATATCGCCTATAACCTAACCTTTAGTGCACATTTCTCTCGTCCCCGTTTAAAACAACGATAGCTAAATCATTTGACTAATTTAATCCACTTTTATCATGAAGAAAGGACAAATATGTGACCTAAAGAAGATTTTTTAAGGTTATTGATTGGATGTATACTAACTCATAAACACATGATTTGTGTGCAGAAAATATAAAAAAATATATTAATGCACGGAGCAGTAATTGGTTTTAAAGCAAACTTGATCACAAGTCAAAACCAATTTCATCCTTGTGATACAGCGGTGAGAATTATTCCTGTCTCTGGTGTGATGACACACAGAGCGTGATCTGATTTAATTAACAGAAGGTAGAGAAAAGACAGGGAGAAAGAGAGAAAAGGGTAAAAATAGCCCCCCGTCATCACACATCCAGAAATAGATTTTATATGAGTTTCACACCTCTAACTATTCCCCTTCTTATTCCCTCTCTTCTACGTCTTTGTTCTTCTTTTACTTCACACACTCCCTCTGTCATTTCCTCCCCCACTTCTTCCTCCCTCTCTCCCTCTTTCTGCACACCATTAGTCTGTCCTCGCTGATCTTTAGTTGTTATGGAGACGAAGAGATGGAGGGGCTAAAAATTGCTTCTTCATTTAGTCAGGAGGAGCTGCACCCCGTTTTCCAATAATAACCGTTTGTAGAAGTGTCTTTTTTCTCTTGTTGAAGCTGAGATATGTGTTCCTGCTTCTAATAGGTGAATACATTTCCAGAATGTGTTGGTTGATTGACATCTGACACAGCTCATGGTAATAGCCTTCAACTGCTTTCTACAAAGCCATTGTATAAAAGCCAAGTTTTAGAAGGGCAACCGTCAATGAAATGCAGGACATTGTCTCAGTTTCTGGGACAAATGACAAAAATGCTGTGCAGTCCCTCTCAAAGCAGGTCACCACAGCTAAGCTAAAGGCGGCTAATGTTGGGCTATAAAGGAACTACAGCACGGTCACATGACTTCATATCACCACTGCTAAGCTAAAGGAGGCTAATGTTGGGCTATAAAGGAACTACAGCACGGTCACATGACTTCATATCACCACTGCTAAGCTAAAGGAGGCTAATGTTGGGCTATAAAGGAACTACAGCACGGTCACATGACTTCACGTCACCACCGCTAAGCTAAAGGAGGCTAATGTTGGGCTATAAAGGAACTACAGCACGGTCACATGACTTCACGTCACCACCGCTAAGCTAAAGGAGGCTAATGTTGGGCTATAAAGGAACTACAGCACGGTCACATGACTTCACGTCACCACCGCTAAGCTAAAGGAGGCTAATGTTGGGCTATAAAGGAACTACAGCACGGTCACATGACTTCACGTCACCACCGCTAAGCTAAAGGAGGCTAATGATGGGCTATAAAGGAACTACAGCACGGTCACATGACTTCACGTCACCACCGCTAAGCTAAAGGAGGCTAATGTTGGGCTATAAAGGAACTACAGCACGGTCACATGACTTCACGTCACCACCGCTAAGCTAAAGGAGGCTAATGTTGGGCTATAAAGGAACTACAGCACGGTCACATGACTTCACGTCTCCACCGCTAAGCTAAAGGAGGCTAATGTTGGGCTATAAAGGAACTACAGCACGGTCACATGACTTCACGTCATCCACCGCTAAGCTAAAGGAGGCTAATGTTGGGCTATAAAGGAACTACAGCACGGTCACATGACTTCACGTCACCACCGCTAAGCTAAAGGTGGCTAATGTTGGGCTATAAAGGAACTACAGCACGGTCACATGACTTCACGTCACCACCGCTAAGCTAAAGGTGGCTAATGTTGGGCGTGATGGCGTTTAGTTGCCTCATTTAGACACTTGTTAGCAACCTTCGATTTTTAAATCCACCAGTGTGGTATTTACTGACATATTAATAATCTCTTCTGCTTGTGTTAACCACAGACCTTATAATAACCAAACACACATTCAGAAAACCATTGACCTCCAGACTAAGGGACAGGAAGTGATGAAATACTGACTGATGTAAGGAGCTATAGTAATAACTACAGAAATGGATATTTTCCCAAAATATCCAGTAACCTAGTCTTCCCTCCATCTCAGTTTCTCCTGGACTTGATGGTTAACTTTCTGCCGTCTGGACGTTGGCAGCCTCTTCACGACGGAGAGGAGGAAGGTGAAGGTTGGCCACAGAAACTGGTAGATGTAAATCAGCAACACATGGCTGCTTTGGCACAAATGTTAGACTTGGCAGACAGTTTATTTCCTCCCTGTAGTTTCCCTTCCCCCTAATTGGTGGGGCGGGTCAGTCCTTCCCTGGTTACACTCAGGGCTAAATGTGTATTTGATGTTGTTGAATTTCTTTGATGGAGACCTTAACTGATCCCAGAGACATATGACAGGTTCATCAAGTTATTTTTAGTCTCTGATCCGTCACACGTCTCTGTTCCTGCAGGTGTCAATTGAGTCAGCCACGATAAGTGAGTAACAATGAGACTCTGCAGACTGACAGCTCGCTGCAGGGAGACAAATCTGTTGTGACAAAATGTCACGCCGTGATCCTGATAACGTTGTGATTTATTCTGCGTGTCACTGTCAAGCTGCTGCGGTTTTATACAAAACAAACACACCTGACTACAGCAGGGATATTAACTCCACAGCAGGTGCTATACAGGATTTCATCACAATATGCTGTTTAACAGATATTTCTGCAAGATATATACGTAGTTTGTATTGCCATTATTAATATATGCAATAACACCTGTGGTGCAATCCTGCATAACATGAAACAACTATGATACTGATCGGATGGTATTGATATGACTGACATGATCAAATTATTTATAGGGTTATCATATTTATACAAAGTCTGAGTTGAGCCGCTCCTCCTTCGCGTCGAAAGGAGCCAGTTGAGGTGGTTCGGGCACCTAGTTAGGATGCCACCTGGGCGCCTCCCTAGGGAGGTGTTCCAGGCACGTCCAGCTGGGAAGAGACCAAGGGGTAGACCTAGGACCAGGTGGAGGGATTATATCTCTTCGCTGGCCTGGGAGCGCCTTGGGATCCCCCAGCCAGAGCTGGTTGATGTCGCCAGGGAAAAGAAAGTTTGGGGCTCTCTGCTGGAACTGCTACCCCCGCGACCCGACCACGGATAAGCGGGAAGAAGATGGATGGATGGATGGAAGTGGTGTACTATCGAACTTAACCTGTATGAAAAATGTCTAAAAGCGACATACATTGGTTTAGTTGTGTACTTTTTATCTCAAAGGTTCGTAGCCAGACTGAGAATTATTATTAATTATCATATTCATACAAAATATCTGCTGGGAAAAAATGTACTCTGGTGATTTCTATGTTTCAAAAGGTATATGTAACGTATCTGTATTAAAATGTCTAATAACAACTACACATACATTGGTTTGGTTGAGTTCTTATTATCAAAAATGACTGAGACTGAGGAAGATTTACCGAGTAGATAACCAGCGTGGTATCATTAATATGTCGTAGCTGCTATAGTGTACTGCCATGTGGTAAATACCTGTGTGTGCTGCTCTGGCTCTTTCGCATATCATGTATTTATGTGTTGCTATGTTTACAAATGTCTTGTTCTTATATGTTGTATGTCAGGGACTACGGATGGAAATGAGCTCAAAGCTAAAATCCGGCATATTTACACTACAGCATTGTTTGTCTAAACTCTAAAGCGTTCATTAATGTGCATTGTCCCTGTTCAAATAAACGATTGAAAGAAATGAAAATGAAGAGGGATTTGAGGGTTAGTTTATCCAACACTAAGGAAAACCAAAAACAGGCGTCTGAAGATTACATAGTGTGTGTCTAAGGCAAAGAGGAGGACTTCTACAAGCTATTTGGAGATACAAACATTGTTCCTAGTTCTTGGAAAGTCATCCGTCCGATTAGGTTAGGGTTTTTTACATCTACTTCCAGCTGTATTCATTCATTTTCATTTCAAATCAAATCAAGTTTTATTTATAAAGCACATTTATAAACGATGTTTGGTGGAGCCAAAGTGCTGAACATAAAATAAAAACAGCCTACAGTAGAGACACTTTACAGCAAATACAACAACACAGATTGTTCAGAATATCAGTATGAGAAAAACGACACCCTCTGTCCTTAGACCCTCTGTCCTTAGACCCTCTGTCCTTAGACCCTCTGTCCTTAGACCCTCTGTCCTTAGACCCTCTATCCTTAGACCCTCTGTCCTCAGACCCTCTGTCCTTAGACCCTCTGTCCTTAGACCCACTGTCCTCAGACCCTCTGTCCTTAGACCCCTCTGTCCTCAGACCCTCTGTCCTTAGACCCTCTGTCCTTA
>NW_022989915.1:10000-40000 GCF_902827175.1 Gymnodraco acuticeps
TGAAAACTGCAGAGATGAGTTGCACCAACTCGTTGAGAAGGTCTCAGAGGGTCAGAAACACAACAAAAATACAGAGCGATCCTTGACAATGTTGTGTAATATTATAATCAAGCTGCCTCCATAAAGGGCTTTTATATAAACACAAGTATTTAGAAACACATGAAACACAGAACAGAAATAAAGGCGTTTTGGATCCTGCAATGCAACTCAAACAAGAACTCAAAGTAAGATGTGTTCTATGAGGAGGATTGGTATCATCAGCAGGCAGTGGATAAAGTGTCAATATGTATAGCACAATGTAAGTCTTTAATGATAAAATTCAAGGATAATTCATGGAGAATTCAAGGAGAATTCAAGGAAAATTCAAGGAGAATTCATGGAGAATTCAAGGAGAATTCAAGGAGAATTCAAGGAGAATTCAAGGAGAATTCATGGAGAATTCATGGAGAATTCATGGAGAATTCAAGGAGAATTCAAGGAAAGTTCAAGGGGAAATTCAAGGAGAATTCAAGGAGAATTCATGGAGAATTCAAGGAGAATTCAAGGAGAATTCATGGAGAATTCAAGGAGAATTCATGGAGAATTCATGGAGAATTCAAGGAGAATTCAAGGAGAATTCAAGGAGAATTCATGGAGAATTCAAGGAGAATTCATGGAGAATTCATGGAGAATTCAAGGAGAATTCAAGGAGAATTCATGGAGAATTCAAGGAGAATTCATGGAGAATTCAAGGAAAGTTCAAGGAGAATTCATGGAGAATTCAAGGAGAATTCATGGAGAATTCAAGGAGAATTCAAGGAGAATTCATGGAGAATTCAAGGAAAGTTCAAGGAGAATTCATGGAGAATTCAAGGAGAATTCAAGGAGAATTCATGGAGAATTCAAGGAAAGTTCAAGGAGAATTCATGGAGAAAATCCTGCATTTAAAAAGAAGGAAAAGTGCCATCATGCAGCAGAATTGAAGTGTTATATCATAGTTTGTTAAATAATTGTATTACTTTTAATTTGCTGTAACTAGCATGAATCAAACATTTTAAATGTCGCCATTATTTTCACTTAATTTTCTGCCACTAATAATTCAGTTGACTTGACCACGTTGCATTATGCAAAACAGAGATATCTCCAACTACCTGCAGTCTCGTTCACGTAACACCCCGTCCATCTGGACTTTCATCCTTTAATGTAGCTGCTTGTCAGAAACACTTACTCCCATTAAACTCAACATCCTTAGCCTGGTAAACAGGAGGAGACACGGATGTTAATCAATACCAACAATAAGTCCTCTATATTAGCTCTGATTGAGACGACCGTATCCACTGAAATTAGTATTTGCAGAGACGCTGTGGCGGTAACAGAGCAAACACAAACACTTCCCTCCTGCCAACGACACTGACGGTTGACTCTGACGCCTCTGAAGACATGCTGCTTCAAACACAGACTGACTGCCATATAAACACTGCATCCCCCAGTGATGTAATTCAGCCGGCGGGGGGGGGCTGAAACTCGACCAATCACATGAATCTCCCGCCCCAGACACACAAGCACACGGTTTGATTGGCTAGAGCTTGTACTGGCATATGATTCGATTGGCTGACCCCTCCGTCGAAGCATCAAAAGTAGAACATTGCTCTACTTTTGCAGCGAGCATCGCGAGAAAAGCTACGCTTTGCTCCCACAATGCAGTTCGGCGAGGCGTGACGTCACCCCATTCAAAGTGAATGGGCAGAAGCGTTGAAGCGGCAACGCACGCCGCCGTGTGTAGGGTCCGTTAGGCTCAATCGTGCTATTTGTTAAGCATTGTTTATTGGTATATTCCAACACAGTCTCACGGCATTCCGTGTTATAGTCACGAAATTAATCTATTGATTCACCAACACGTCTCACACAGAACGATTTTAAAAGCAATGTAAATAATAACAAATTAGAAGGAAATAATTTGTAAAAAATACAGCTTTCAGTGTTCTGAGGCTCTGAGACATTTATTTTCCTCGCGGACGAAAAAAAACTCTGACATTATACTATTTAAATTAAAAGGGATAAGGTTAGGCTAAGGGTAAGATATTGAGTAAGAAAATGTTTTTATGAACCACACAGCTTCTGGTCTTCCAAGACCCGACCGGACAAAAAGACGTGGTGCAGGCACGAAGCATATACTAATAGAAATACATTGCTTTTAAAAATCGTTCTGTGACACGAAAAAAATGCGATAATCGTGTTGGTGATCATGAATCAATAGACTAAATTAATTTCGTGACTATAACACGAAATGCCGTGAGACTGGGTTGGATATTCACCTGCTCCAGGGCGCTTACATATTGTCTTTTTTTTGTTTGTACTTCCTGTTAGAGGGTAAATGCTATTACTTTGCATAGCATCACCAGTTTTATTCATCTACATTTGCCGATATGAACTGCTTTCAATTAAAAACACGTTGTATGGCAATAAACTCACCATTTGCATTAGCAAACATTGGAGCTATGACAAAACTGCTGGCTGTTTGAGAGCAGACGGTCAGCTTAAATACAGCACATGTTTGTTTTTATAATTACTGTCACAGCCAGAACGATAGCAGCATAGGGTGTCATTTGGCCAAAGCTAGCTAGATAGCTCAAATGTGTTAGAGCTTGTTACATAGGTAGCTAACAGGTTTTAGCTAGCTTTGGCCAAATTATTTGTAAGTTAGTTAAAGGAGACCTATCATGCTATATTTGAATAATATATTGTAGGGCCATGCCTATGTAAGGTATATTTATACGTTTTCTTTTTCAAAATACCAAACAGATCATGCATTTTAGCCATGCCTCATTTCACTCTATTTTGCTCTCCTCCACCCTGTCTTTGCATGCGCTGCAGCTGGCCACGCCCCCCTGCAAAGGTAACCATGCTGTTACCATGCTGTTACCATGCTGTTACCATGCTGTTGCCATGCCACGGCAACCTCTCATTCCCCTGATTGGTGGAGAGTTGGCCATATAGGCGGAGTTCCTTGTCACTGACGGCAGACTATTTTCAAATCTGGATCAGTCTGGATCAGATCCGTTAAAGCCCAGTTTTTAGAGATTTTGGGTACGGAGGAAAAGAGAGAGGGTTGTGTGTTCTGACACTTGGTGAGTTCCCTGACACACCGGGGACACATGTTCATGTATACAAGACGTACAAAGGTGCATTTTGCATGATAGGTCCCCTTTAGTTAACTAGGTAGATAGATAACAAACGTTAGTTAGCTTTAACAGTAGATAGTTAATGTTGGCTAGCTAGCTTGTTAACAGGGCTGCCAACATTTGAGTTCAGCTTGGAGTGTGATTTTTTTTTGGTGAACCGAAAAAAGAAACGTTCATGTGTTACAAATGTATTGTACAAACTAGGGTTTCCCATTAATGCACCGGGCGCTACATACACAGTGTACCCGCGACTACAATGAAGGCTCGATAATCAGCTCACAGCATATCAAATGGCATATAGGTGTAAGCAGAGGTAAAGTGCTATTTTATAAGTGGGGGGGGGGTCCCTCACCTCCTCTAGGGGGTCCGGGGGCATGCTCCCCGGGAAGATTTTTTTTTTAAATATTGAAGTTAAATGCATCAACCTTGCACTTTGAGAGCCAAATGAATTTAAGGATACATCTCTCAACACACACTGTAAACAGATTTTCTTTTTCTTTATGGATATTTTACAAATCACTCCCCTTTTAAACTGTATTCTTGTTTTACTGTCATATAGTATTTCATCACTGTTTTTCATTTATTCTCATAAATGGTGACCAAACCGTTTGAGACCCACTGAGATAACTAGACTAAAGTTAACTAAACAGAGAGTCCCTTCCCTCACTGAGCTGTAGTTATCTCTCAGTCTGACAGGACAGAGCTCTCTCTCTCCTTGTTTGAGAAACAGCTTCTAATATCCGTTAAGCTAACCAGATGCTAACAACAACAATGCAAATAGTGAGTTTGGTAGAAATATACTGTATAATAAAGTTATTTAAGATGATGCCATAGTTATTGAAGATTTACATTATAAATATTCCCCAAAATTATTCAAAAGCATATTCTTCCAAACTCCTTGCTGTAGTATGACACACAGGAGACTATTGATGTGTGTGGTGAGTTTGTAAGCTGTATAATAGTGATTGAATATTATTTTTTGGGAGTTGCACTTTGCAGACGGTCCCTGAGCACTCGTTTCTTCTCTGGCTGCGGATAGAGACCAATGTAATGTGTCCAGCTCGGAGGACGGCGCGTATTGGCTTTTTTTGATCAAAATGTGATTGTAGTTCGTTGTCAACCTTACCACGGTACTTAGGAGACGTCATTTGAATCTGAATAACGTTTTGTTCATGAGTTATTGATCCGTGAAATCAGAATCTCCCAATATCGTTCCAACTTTACTGAACGAAGCCAGAAGACCGTCTCATTTCGTAGACTGCTCGGTTTTCTGTTCCTTCACTTTATTTTTATATTTATATACATTTATTTTGGACGAAAACTTAGCGTGAGGAAAGGCAAGTGTGGCGTGAATGTGTGAGATATGGGTTCATTGCGTGACTCTCACCCCCTAATCCCACCAGGAGCGTCTGCGCTGCGCTGCAGCTGCGGCGTTTTTAGCGATCGTGGCCACTCTAGTCAATGGGTGCTATTCCACCAGACACGCTGCGAAGCGTCCCAGAAGCTCCTCGCCGCAAGGAATTTCTCAAATATAGGATGAATCCTATTTTTGACGCGGCGCAGCGCGGCGCAGGCAGGAAGTGGAATGTTCATCCAACAACTGCGAGGCTGCACACAAGACGCTCCGCTTCCGCAACGTTTTGAAACGCGCCTGGTGGGTTAGGACGCAGGAGGAGGTCGCAGCGCGGCGCAGCCGCAGCGCAGACGCTGCTGGTGCGATTAGGGGGTCACGCTCAATGCGTGAGTGTTGGCAGCCCTGTTGTTAATAAGAAGGCTAATGATAGCTAGCTAGTTTGTTGGATAGATTGCTTAAATCAGATTTTGGGAGATTTTCATGTCATCCTGCAGTCACTAACAGACTGTACTAACAGACTGTACTACTGTAAAACCATTCCATAGGTGCAGTGTAGCTGTGAATGATCCCAAATACAATTCATTGTTTAAAATGTGGCTAATGCTAAACAGGAAGAAGCCAGCAATTGGTTAGCTTAGCTTAGCCCAAATACCGGAAACAGCGGGAAACAGCTAGCCCAGCTATCTCCTAAATTAAAAGGATGATTCATCACTTATATGAACATGAATGCTCCAAAAGAAAAGTTACAATAATGTTTGCTGTCAATAATAATTCTGCAGGTCGAAAGGGAATTATCTCCAGTAAAAATGGAATATTTGCATTTCGACCGCATTGCTTTATATATTACAAAAACAAATCTTGCCTTAAGCCAATAACTTTTTTCTAGAGTTTATTTATGTTGCTTGGCAACTGCAGCCGTTTTGCCCCAAAATGTCGCTCAGCTGCTGCAAAGATTTGCCGAAGGAATCATTTGTGTGAGCGACCAGACTCTGCCTTCAGGCCATATTTGCAAACTGCAATTTTCCTGGCATACACACGTTTTCACTAGTCACTGTGCCTCCATCTCTGAAATATGTAGTCTCTGTAAATGATTGTAAATTTGTATTTCAATATGTATATTTTCTTACTTTTTAATGATATTTTATTTCTATTTGAGATGTTTACATTTTGAATTGTTTATTTATAGTCTTTTAATTTCTCTAATGTACAATGCCTTGTCTTTTTATGCTGCTGCAATGCAAACATTTCCCAAATTGGAATCAATAAAGTACTTCTTATCTTATCGTGAACTCCGTCTGAGGAGATTCAGCAGTAATTTACGTCGTGTAAAGACGGAGTTCCCCGTGTATAAAGCATCTCTTTAGTCTGCATGAAACTAAATCTGTAAAGACACATTACCAGCTCAGGATTCTTTGTGAGTTTCACAACGACAATTCCAGTTAACATCAGGACTGCTTTCATCTCAGTGAAGCTTCTCTGATCAGAAATCAGCTACTCTTGACATAATCTGTGTTTCAAAGCCCTCTCAGTGCCTTTATAAAGGATGTATTTAAAAGAGAGCAGAGCTTGTTAGACTGTCAATCCACTCACTTAATGAATCACGGCTAAAACACCACTTTGACTACGCGGACATCATTTCAATGTCACTACGCACTCTGTCTTAATGTTGTTCATGTTTCTCTTTGATTTGTGGAATGACCCAAAACTTTGTTTAAAAAAGTAAAACAAGCACTTTCTCTGTAGTTATTATCGCAAGGTCTCCCTGCACGAAGGGCCAATGGGATTTCTCCGTTGGCTTTTGGATTATTGCAGAAAATGATCTCTGTGTCAAACAAACGTTTATGATCAGTGGCGGCGCCAGGGTATGGCTGGGGTAGGCTACAGCCATACCAAGAGATGGCTTAGCCCCACCTTAGCCCCACCTTAGCCCCACCATGAAAAATGATGTTAAAGTAAGCAAATTAAATCATAAGCAAAATGCTAAATGTGGAGAACACGGCTTGCGGAAATATACGGGTCGTGTCCACAACACACAAACTGATCCTGCTGTCACAACAAGTGCACGTTACTGATGCAATATGGTTGAGACCATTCAGGCTTATGCTAGAAGAGGGGTGCAAGGAATAGTCTAAGTAGTGGGGGAGTTTTATGCACTAAAGGTGTGGAAATTCTCTGGCGTTATAATATCAGCGCGGCCTCGGTCAGATCAAAATGCCTCCGAATGAAATTTGAATAGACCTACAGCCAATCAGAGCAACGAAACGTTGGGTCTGCGTCTTGCCTTACTGATTGAGATCATCCATTCAGTATCCCCATTGGATCTTCATCTTCAACGTGTCGTGTACTATCATACGTCACGTTCACAGTGATCCCTTTTTATTTACTACAAGACAAATGTACCGTTTTATTTCAGTTCCATTTTGATTGAGACAGGGAAATAATCTAAACCTCACGCGTGGCGTTTCACTGTCAAGGGGGGCGATATGGCGTGTATGTAATTACATTGCAAATACAGACTTGAGCTCCACCACTGTATGGGTTAGCCCTACCATAGGCTACCCAACAAAAATACTCTGGCGCCGTCACTGTTTATGATACTTAGACGTTTAGATCAGCAGGATAATCTCAACATATTAAAACCACTTTATGATTTCTGAAGTAAAAAGCTAATGTTGGGCTATAAAGGAACTACAGCACGGTCACATGACTTCACGTCACCACCGCTAAGCTAAAGGCGGCTAATGTTGGGCTATAAAGGAACTACAGCACGGTCACATGACTTCACGTCACCACCGCTAAGCTAAAGGTGGCTAATGTTGGGCTATAAAGGAACTACAGCACGGTCACATGACTTCACGTCACCACCGCTAAGCTAAAGGCGGCTAATGTTGGGCTATAAAGGAACTACAGCACGGTCACATGACTTCACGTCACCACCACTAAGCTAAAGGCGGCTAATGTTAGGCTATAAAGGAATTACAGCACGGTCACATGACTTCACGTCACCACCGCTAAGCTAAAGGTGGCTAATGTTGGGCTTTAAAGGAACTACAGCACGGTCACATGACTTCACGTCACCACCGCTAAGCTAAAGGAGGCTAATGTTGGGCGTGATGACGATTAGTCGTCTCATTTAGACACTTGTTACTTACTGACGTATTTTATGTCGTAGAACAAAACGTTAAAATCTCGTATTCTTTCCTAATTCAAACACATTCAGAAAACTATTGACCTCCAGACCAGGGCAGAGGAAATGCTAAAATGCAGACTTTTTAATAGGTTTCAGGAATAATTCCTGCACCACTTTATTAGAGGAGTTTAAAGCACTTTTACTTTACTTTCCCACCTGATCAGACTCTAATAAAGGAAAGGGAAGTCTTTCCTGGTCCGGTCTGATTGACCAGCGGAGCAGCAGACCTGGGGCGGGGTCCTCCGTCACCATGGCAACAGCTCAGGGGGACACATCCCCTCCTTGTTGCGTCTGAACCAATTAATCGATCCGACAACAGATGGGAGATAAGATCGGAGAGGACAGGTCTGCCTGGGAGGATGAAAGTATCTGCTGTGTGTGTGTGTGTGTGTGTGTGTGTGTGTGTGTGTGTGTGTGTGTGTGTGTGTGTGTGTGTGTGTGTGTGTGTGTGTGTGTGTGTGTGTGTTAGATGGTTCTACCAGGTGAGTGTTTGCCAAGCACAGTGACGGCTTGTTGTTGGCTAAAAGACGTGCTGTAGTGCCGTTACATTTGCACATACACGCACTGACACACACTCAAAGACGTCAGACAGAGTTTGGTTTCAGCTTACAGTGAATCAGGAGAGTTCACAGCCTTCTCTGAGATAAGAATATCAGGCAACAATATAACGAAAGGAAATGAAACAAAGTGCAAGAAAAGGGAAGAAGAATAGCACTCTAAAGTGTAGACGCCCATGATGCATTCAAGTACTCCTCGGATTTTTAGATCTTGGGGAGCTGTTCTTCAAACTTTAACAGGGCTTGATCTGTACATTGGAATATTACATAACTTCATTGTTCAGAAGATATCAGATAATTATATTTGTTTTTGTTGTTTTTGTTTTTTCACAACACAGGATTTCTGAATGGAGATGTTTTTTATCTTAAGGCCCGGACACACCAAGCTGACACCAAAGAACTCACACAGACGGACCCCGACTGTTGCTTCGCCTCGCGTCTCTGCGTCTTGGCCATGTGTCGCACTGGAACCGCAAAGACTTCAGCCGACGGCCAAGAAGCACGTACGAACTGCGCATGCGTGAGTGGCAATAACTCTCCTTACCAGCAGGCGGCGGTAGTGTGTATTCGTCATTCAAAAGAGGCAACCGGAAGACAGACTGCGTGATAACCGAGAGAAGAAGAACAGACTGCATGATATAAACAAACAACAAATAGCGTGTGCGTTCCGTTTTCACTCTACAGCGAGAAGCTCACGGGGCTTTCCCGAACCTGAGTCGAGAGCTGGAGGTAAATGGAATCTCAGATTTGCCTTCTTAATAGTTTGTTTGGGTCCCTCACTTCCGCTTCGCTTCTCATGCACTGATTCACTAGCTGAACAGCCAATCAGAGTGATTTATTTCGCCGACTGCCCACCGATTCGACATATTAAATCGGTGGGCAGTCGGCCGAAAAGACACGACGGTGCGGGACACACCAATCTGAGATGGGCGACAGGACGCCCTTAGACGGCCGAAATCGGCTTGGTGTGTCCTTTACAGTTAATGTAAACAAACATTTAGAGTCAGTATCAACCTTTACATTCTATGGTATCAACGAGCAATAACAAAGTCCATAGCTTCGGGACAAACACGTCATGTATTATTATCTGAAGGACTTTCCTCTCTTACTCTTCTCTCTTCTTGTTGCCTTCCCTGATCAATGCTGTTTCATTATTTTATTTTATTTACTTATTAAAGATTTATTTATAGTAAATGTGTGTGTTTTTGTCAAAATATTATACTGACTATTCCTAATTACCTACCCTAATCCTAACCCTGCTGCAAAACCTTTCTACCTTTCTTTCCCTACAATGGCCTTCATTCAAGAATTTGAAGCTTTCACTATTTTACATGAAATGCTGACATTGACTCTAACGTCCTCCGTCTCTCCGTAAAGACGTCTCTCGTTTCCTAAGTCCTGATGAAATCTCCTTTCACTTTTGTTTTTTACATCTGTGATCCAGAGTGTTCTCCAGTACTTCAATACTACAAGTGTTTGTCCACCGCCTTAAAATCAAAACTGCTCCAGCAGTAATGGATAGGTTGAGGTCTCTGTTAGGGTCTGTGAGAAACTCTATAACCATAACAACATTTTAACATCACGTCTGAACCCAACATGTCAGACTGTTTCCATCAAATACAAAATGCAGGGTCCCAGGATGTAATTGTCAGGATTCTCCTGCTATGTCACGGTTGTAGTTTTGTATGTCTGGTTATGGGTGTTTTCTTCCTTGTATATTGTCTGGTCCTTCTCTCTGTGTTTTTCCTCCTGTCGTTAGTTTCCCTGGTGTCTAGTTGTCTGATTGTGTTCACCTGTGGCCCTTGTGTTTCTCCTCCCCTGCCCGGCTGTTTCTCGTCTCGTGATTACCCCTCCCTGTATTTAGTCTGGTCTCGTCCTGTGTTCAGCGTCGGTTCGTCTTTTGTTTGTGATTGAGTTCACCAGTGAGAGTGACTCACCGTAACAGTAATAAAGTCAGACTGAAGCAAACACAAGGTTAAACCCCATATCTAAAGTACGTGAGAGGGTCTTTGAGCATGTAAATGGACTGTACTTATATAGCGCTTTATCCAGTCTTTAAGACCCCTCAAAGCGCTTTACATACTACATGTCGTTCACCCATTTATACAGAGCAGTGTACCTTACTCTAGGAACTAACATTCACACACCGTTGGCCATCGGGAGCAACTCAGGGTTAAGTATCTCGCCCAAGGATACATCGACATGTTGACTGCATGGGCCGGGATCGAACCCACAACCTTCTGGTTGAAAGACGACCGCACTCCCTCGCAGCCATGTTCCTCTTAGTGATGTTGAGTTAAATGTCTGTTCCCATGTATCGTGTCTTAGTATTTCTCCTTGTTTGATGTTGCAAATGGAGCTGCTTTGATGCAAAACAATGTCTGACTTGATCTTACAGTATGTAATCTATTTTACCTGCATCCTTTGGTTACTAAAACCATTGATGAACACACAGTTAGAAATACACTACACTTATACAGTTTTGTACATGTTTAGACTGTAAGTATAAATATGCACATTGACATTGAATGTTATCTCGTCGCACTGTCACTTATTTGTGTATTTTTTACTGCAGTGAGAGTTGCCAAAGAAATGTCGTTGTACTTTGCATGATGACAATAAAGATATTCTACAATAAAGTGTTATCGTATCGTACAGAGAGAACTGATTTTTCTTTTTACTATCTGACTGCCTCCCTTCTACCCTCCCCCTGTAATAGTCTGGCTCTCAGTGGTGTCACCCGCTCTCTCGCTGGGCGTCTAATGGAGGCCTGCCAGCGCCAACCTGCCAATTAGTTTGTGATTACGCATGGAGGCATCTGTTTTCCTGCATCTCTATCTCGTCTTCACTGTGTGTTACTCTCTGTTCTCTAAAATCCCTTCACAACCTGATATTCTAGCCACAGTATCAGGTTCGTAAAGCATGCGTGAAGGCCTGAGAAAACAACATAAGTCAGCATCATGCTATAGAAGCTTTTCAGGAAACAGAAACAGCCGTCTGGATTTTCACATCTCCCTCCCACTCACTCTGTTATTAAAAAGAAAAACAAGCTTTTACTTATTTCATTCATTTCCATTTCCACTTTAACATTCAGTAAATACTGCTCATTTCTTATTTTACTTTTTTTGCTGCTACATTAAAGCTATAATTGTTGAATATAACGAATGTTGGCGAGGCAATGCAAAAGAGACCCTCTTGGAGCGCTAGCCAATAGGAGCGTGAGTGTTCAACAACACACTACAGGGAAGGGAAAACCCGAAAAGCTTAATAAGGCCTCTTCAAACAGTCCTTTGCATTATGCTTATGATGGTAAATGCATGTGTGTATGCAGTGTTTTTGTAACACAGTGTGTCACACACTGTCTGCAGAGTCTTCCTAATTACTAACTCAGAGACAGAACTGGTGACTCATCTAATATCAGCATTTCTAATAACCTTCATTCACTCTCTAATAATGTTGCAAACCTCAAGTGAGTCAGTGTGTCCGTGTGTGTGTGTCCGTGTGTGTGTGTGTGTGTGTGTGTGTGTGTGTGTGGGTGTGTGTGTGTGTGTGTGTGTGTGTGTGTGTGTGTGTGTGTGTGTGTGTGTGTGTGTGGTCTAGCATTAGTATACTTGTGGGGACCTAAATCTGTTTACATAGTCACGTGTGGGGACTGGCTTCCCTTATGGGGACAAATTGGAGGTCCCCATAAGGGGAATCATTAATTTTAGGGTGAAGACTTGGTTAGGGTTAGGATTAGGGTAAGGTTAAGGGTAAGGTTAAGGGTAAGGGTAAGGCATGTGTTGTTTATGGTTAAGGTTAGGATAAGTCTCCAGGAAATGCATGTAAGTCAATGTAATGTCCCCTGAAGTGATGTATACATGGTATGTGTGTGTGTGTGTGTGTGTGTGTGTATGTGTGTGTATGTGTGTATGTGTGTGTGTGTGTGTGTGTGTGTGTGTGTGTGTGTGTGTGTGTGTGTGTGTGTGTGTGTGTGTGTGTGTGTGTGTGTGTGTGTGTGTGTGTTTCAGACAAAGAGAGAGTGAGAGAACATTTTCATTAATTTGCCCTCGCTGTGTCCAGCATGATAATTCAGAGAGGGATCCGTCTGCAGCTCACTCCCTCATGCTGAATATGAATATTACGATGAGACCTTCAAGGCTATATCATCCAGATAGAGCGCGTCTCCTGCCTCAATCACAATCGGTTCATCTTAAATTCAACCCAGGAAACATGCCTTCATTTTAATGCTAAATAATGGTTCAGTAAATCAGCAGCAGGAGAATATAACACATCAATAAATACCGGCTGACACCGAGCTAACAGGAAGGTAAAGTCTGATTACAGCGTCTGTCACCTCCTTTCAGAGAGGGAGATGAGATCAATGCATTAACATGTTTTAATTTAGCTGCTAATAAAGCGGTGCAGGAATGAGTTCAGAAAGAGTCAGCATGTTTGCACTTCCTATCCTCTAGTGTGGAAGTCAAAGGTGTTTCGAATGTGTTTTGGTTGTTAGCCAGAAAAAGGTGTCTTCGGTTAACACAAGCTGAAGAGATTTTTTTTCTACCGACATAAAATACATCAGTAGATACCCCACTGGTTGATTTAAAAACAGAGGGTTGCTAACAAGTGTCTAAAGGAGACGACTAAACGTCATCACGCCCAACGTTAGCCGCCTTTATCTTAGCGGTGGCACGTGAAGTCATGTGACCGTGCTGTAGTTCCTTTATAGCCCAACATTAGCCACCTTTAGCTTAGCGGTGGAGACGTGAAGTCATGTGACCGTGCTGTAGTTCCTTTATAGCCCAACATTAGCCACCTTTAGCTTAGCGGTGGAGACGTGCAGTCATGTGACCGTGCTGTAGTTCCTTTATAGCCCAACATTAGCCACCTTTAGCTTAGCGGTGTGACGTGAAGTCATGTGACCGTGCTGTAGTTCCTTTATAGCCCAACATTAGCCACCTTTAGCTTAGCGGTGGAGACGTGCAGTCATGTGACCGTGCTGTAGTTCCTTTATAGCCCAACATTAGCCACCTTTAGCTTAGCGGTGTGACGTGAAGTCATGTGACCGTGCTGTAGTTCCTTTATAGCCCAACATTAACCACCTTTAGCTTAGCGGTGGAGACGTGCAGTCATGTGACCGTGCTGTAGTTCCTTTATAGCCCAACATTAGCCACCTTTAGCTTAGCGGTGGAGACGTGCAGTCATGTGACCGTGCTGTAGTTCCTTTATAGCCCAACATTAGCCACCTTTAGCTTAGCGGTGTGACGTGAAGTCATGTGACCGTGCTGTAGTTCCTTTATAGCCCAACATTAGCCACCTTTAGCTTAGCGGTGGAGACGTGAAGTCATGTGACCGTGCTGTAGTTCCTTTATAGCCCAACATTAGCCACCTTTAGCTTAGCGGTGGTAACGTGAAGTCATGTGACCGTGCTGTAGTTCCTTTATAGCCAAACATTAGCCACCTTTAGCTTAGCGGTGGTGACGTGAAGTCATGTGACCGTGCTGTAGTTCCGTTATAGCCCAACATTAGCCGCCTTTAGCTTAGCGGTGGTGACGTGAACTCATGTGACCGCGCTGTAGTTCTTTTATAGCCTAACGTTATATTTTTACTCCTGCATTTACGCAATACTTTCATATGGTATGTCTTGGAACAAAACATGGGCTATACATATATGCAAAAAGACAACAGGATTTTACTTCTAAACCTGAGAAGTGGATGATGTGAACATTTCCAGGATTTAAGATTCATTCCTGCACAACTCCATTAGGTTGGGAACCACTGGTCAATACACAGATACATACAAAAATGAAAAGATCCATAGATGTGGTCTTTATCTTCTTTAAGTGATTTCTCTCTCATGCTCTCCTCTCCCCCTCTCTCTGTTCCTCCCTCCAACAGCGAGGGGAGTATGATTATATCGAGCTCGGCTCATCAATAATTGAGCACCCACAATGATGAAGAATTCTCGAGGAACCCTGTCTGCCACCCATTGTACTTCAGCACCGTGATTTGATAAATATTTCATGTTATTGTGTGAGAGGTTAATCTGCTGAAAACATGTTCTCTTTGCACTGATGGTGAGGCGTCTACCTCTCTGCTGTAAAACACCCTTTTAATAAAACACCTTTCCCCACAGACTAGCCTCTCTGGGCCTTTAAAAGCTGTAGTTAATGTGCTGGAAGTGCAGCTGATGGTTAACAAGCTGTAACCGGCTCAATAAGCTTCTAGTGTCAGCAGGCAGTTGGAGCCAAACGCAGAACATTAAAGAGACGCAGGTATAAATAACAAGATGTAATCAAAGTTCAGCTTCAACACAGGGAGCAGGCAGCCAAACTCAATTAGAAACAAACATGGAGGGCACAAGGAAACACAACTGGAGCACAAAGAATAATGCAGGGACAAAGACAGAGCGATCACTTAGTCTGAAACATTTGTATTATCTGTAATGTAACACAAGTACTGTACATAAAATGTTAGCTAAAAAATGACAAACGTTGCGTCTGGTGAGAGAACAGCAGCCGTGTGTGATTTAACACAACATCACGCAGTTGAATTACACACACTGCACAAGTTTACACAGTGCATGTCATGCAGTGGACTAAGGGAAGTATATCCGAGTTGAAACAAAGCAATAGAGATATTACAAAATCAAACAGGAAAAGCAAAAAAACTCAAACCAAGACCAGATTGTAGTAAGCTATTTCAGCTGATCAAAAATGCTGCTCAGAGAGTTACAGGTAGCTGTTAAAGACACACACACACACACACACACACACACACACACACACACACACACACACACACACACACACACACACACACACACACACACACACACACACACACACACCCTGTATATCAGGCTAGTTATAACCGACACAAGGCAGATGTTGATATGAAAGTCAGATCAGTCCCAAGGTTCGGTGTCTCTTTCATGTCCACTTTCATGTGTAACTGCACTATGTACTATTTGATTGACACACACACACACACACACACACACTCACACACACACACACACACACACACACACACACACACACACACACACACACACACACACACACACACACACACACACACACACTGTTGGACTCACCCACTGAGGACCACGATGAAGTCCATGACGTTCCACCCGTTCCTGAGGTAGGAGCCTTTATGAAACGCGAAGCCCAGCGCGATGATCTTGATCCCGGCCTCGAAGCAGAACATCCCGATGAAGTAGGGCTCCGTCTTCTCCTGATGATCGAAACGGAGACCCAGGCATCAGAGGCAGTTTATCTTTTAAAGGTCCCCTATCATGCAAAATGCACTTTCTGATGTCTTTTCTACATCGGTACACCGGTGTCAGGGAACTCACAAAGTCTCTCTTTTCCTCCGTAGCCACATCTCTAAAAACGGGGGAACATCGGAGCTGATCCAGATTTGCTGCGTCATGACGACATTACTAAAAATGTGGCCGGGCTTTACATCCACGGGCCAATCAGAAACGTCGCTGTCAGAAACAATGAGACGTGTGCTAGAAGTAATATGGTCTGTGTTTACATTAGCATGCTAACGCTCAGAGCTAACCTGTACTGGAGAGAGTCTGTGTTCGAGAAAGAGTTTGAGCTCCATCCTGTTTCCTGTTCAGAAATAATCCTTGATGTGGTTTGGAACATGATATGGAGTTTAATCACGGCAGCATTTAGCTGAGAATCTGCTGGGAGAATTCTCCTTTTTTTTTTTTTAAAGCTACAGACCCAGAATCAGCACTTTAGTAACAGGGCTGAAATAGAGGGTGATGAGGCTAGAATGGGTGATCTGTTTGGTGTTTTGAGTGTTATATATCTAAGACCTATAATATCTGCCTAAAAATAGTATAATAGGAGACCTTTAATGTCTGCATTGTTGTGTGCATGTGTTTTTAAATGCATCTCACCAGTCTCTTGGACATGGGGGTCTTGTCCTCTCCGGGAAGATGCTGCTCCAGAGCCAGCACGATGCAGTTAGCGATGATGGTGGTGAGGATCATGTACTCAAACGGAGTGGAGGGACAACGTTAAGGAAAGTGTGGTAAGAGATATTCATTTAAAGGATAAGGCTGGTGATAGTTTGTCACAAATTACACAGAAACATCCTGAACACAGCAAAATGAAATGGATCTGAGCAGATGTCCGGATATGGACACACACTTAGTGGTCATAAGCAAGATTGGAACAGATTGTTGTGTCTTTACAGGGTTTTTCTGGGACATGTTTGTCTTTAAATCTGAGCTGAGACAGATTTGACTCGTCGTTGAGAGATGTTGATCAAACCTTAGCCACAGCAGCATCAACACACTAATCAAACAAGTGGTTCAATTGCATATTGCATACAATGCTTCGGGCTGAGGGGCTGTTTTGAAGTGTTATATATCTTTTAATTATTTTGATTCATCATCACTTGAATCTCAGCTGCGGCCGGTCACCACGCCCTGAATCCCCCAAACACACATAAACAAGAGAGAGGTGAGAGAAAAGGAGACGAGAGACAGAACAAATAACGATAGAAAGAATGAGGAATCCATGGCAACAGGCTTCTCCTCCAAAAGTCAATGCTACAAGACACACACACACACACACACACACACACACACACACACACACACACACACACACACACACACACACACACACTGTATATCAGGCTAGTTATAACCGACACAAGGCAGATGTTGATATGAAAGTCAGATCAGTCCCAAGGTTCGGTGTCTCCATGTCCACGCGTTCTGTTCTCTCTCTGAATGATCACAAAGTAGTTGATGAATCAACGTGTGGCTGCAGCTGGCCTCAAAACAAAGGATGAGTTTGTTGGCTTGGTTTAACTCATGTTTCAAGACGTGTTAATAAACTCTCCATTTATTACACGGCTTAGTTGAATATTTGATATTAAGCATGCCGACATTAATCACACTGTAATCTGAGTTTTTCAATTTGAATTGTAATGTTATGTTTTAACTGTATGTACTATTTGATTGACCTGTACTTTAATCTTGTTTTGTAATTGTTTGAGTGATAGAGATTATGCAATATATTTTAGTGTTTGTTGATTGGAAGGCTGTGGCTCACGGGTTAGTGTGCTGATCTTCGAATCAGGGGGTAGCCAGTTCGAGTCCCACTGCAGTCAGCATGTCGTTCACACCAAATTGCTCCTGTGGGGATTGTCCACATACTGAATGTGTGTAAGTCGCTTTGGATAAAAGCGTCTAACATGTCATGTAATTGTTATGTAGCTAAAATCTGGCATAAATCATCTCTCCTTTTTCTGAGATCAATGTATTTGGATGCATGCTCCTTGTTGAAATAAACACAGACAGTAGCTAAAAAGTGGCTTGGGCGATTCGGACCATGAGTGGTTTTGGAGGTGAATAATTTTCAGGGTAAAGAATTGCAGTTGTAACCAGAAAGTGGCCATATCTGTGGCTGTTTTTGATGAATTTGTGTCGATTTTGAAGTTAGAGGGGACTCAAAACAGAATTTTTTTATTTTAAAAATGTCAGAAATGAATGCAGCATCTTCACTCACCTCCAACGTCGTCCAAATCAGACATTTTGTTTTTACTGTTGTCTGCATAATAGCCCAACATGTGCAGGTTAGCATCCGGCAGTTTCTATGAGCTGGAGACCCTACTCTACATTTCTATCGGAACACTTTGGGATCCTCAACATCTCTAAGTTCACACTGCTGGAAACTAGACTACTGAGCTCAACAAGTGTAACAGAAACCCTCCTCCTCCTCCTCCTCCTCCTCATCGTTCATCTGCTTCGTCTCGTCAGCTGGGAGTCACGGTGACGCTGGAACACGCGTGTAAAAATAGACACGGAGACGGAGCGGGATGCCATGATGTGAATCTGAGAATACTCAGACTGGATCCTCAGTGATTATTATTATCACACAGAGAGAGAACAGTGTATGTGTGTGTGTGTGTGTGTGTGTGTGTGTGGTGTGTGTGTGTGTGTGTGTGTGTGTGTGTGTGTGTGTGTGTGTGTGTGTGTGTGTGTGTGTGTGTGTGTGTGTGTGTGTGTGTGTGTGTGTGTGTGTGTGTAGTATAATCTCCATATAGAGTAATATTAACTGTATGCACTTCTATTTTATGAATATATTTGTGTAACAGTCTTTGTGGTGAACATGTGTGTCTCTGTGGTCATTAAGCATCTGTTTGTGGTCATTTCGGGTCTCTTTGTGTGAATTTGACTATTGTTTTTAATCATTTGACATCTCTTTTTGGTTTTGTCTTTCTCTTTATGGTCATTGTGTGTCTCTATGTGTCACAGTCTGCTCCTTCACTCACCTATGTTCTGCATTAACATTCCTTAGTCACCTGGTAGTCACACCCTGTCTCTCTCTCTCACTCTGTTACACCCATCAGCTCCATTAGTATTTAGGCCCACTTCACTCTCACCTCAGTGCCAGATCGTACTTTGCAGCATGCCAGTCTTTCCCGCGTTATCTTCCAGATTGCTCTCCCGGTTTCGACCCTGCCTGTCCCTGACCAGCCTGCCTCGCCTGCTCCCTGACCCGTTCTGTACCTACGACTCCCGTCCTGCTTTCTCCTGGAACCCTCGCCTGTCCCCGACCAGCCCTTTGCCGACTATCTGCCGTTTTGTCTCCTCCCAGCCTGTTGCCTTCAATAAAGCTGGTTACCGACTATCCCTGGTTTCCCGTGTTCTGCATTTTGGTCCTCAGCTCGTTTGTGACACTATGTGGTCCACCACGCTATGATTTCTGAAGTAAAAAGCTAACGCTTTAAAGGAACTACACCGTCAGAGGAAAAGTTGATCTAACGTTCTTCTGATTGCAGACCAGTGCACACTTAGCATAATGCAAATCCACAATAACTACTTTAGTTTTCTTCAGATGAATTCCCTCTAAGAAATCAGCTCTCATTAAAGAAGTAACACAGCGATCAATGGGCGGAAAATCTGTTAGTCATTTGGTTTTGGGCGGGGCGACCTCTGGGGACAGCGGGGTCATTTCCTCGCTCATTTCCATTTCCATTTTTCATGCAAGGATGCAATTCAGTTAGGAGAGAAATGAATGTTCAATTCTCAAGTTTAAGCTCCACCAAGGATTTACAACTTTAAATGCACCCTTAATTCAATTCAAACCCCTCCGCTGTGTGTGTGTGTGTGTGTGTGTGTGCGTGCGTGCGTGCGTGCGTGCGTGCGTGTGTGTGTGTGTGTGTGTGTGTGTGTGTGTGTGTGTGTGTGTGTTTATATGTCTGGGAAGGAAGGTTGGGTTTGTTTTATTTTGTTTTTTAATTGTATTTCTGTCTGTATTGTTGTTTTAGCATACATATGTATTTTGTATATTTTATAAGTAAATGCTGTTGTCTAATTTCTCTTTTTCTTATGTAGACTACTTTTAGATTATTTGTTTGTGTGTGCAGTAGGTTATACATGCAAAACATGTGATCACAAAAAAAAAAAGTATCACACTTTAAAGACAGCGAGCACACGGTTACTACGCAGCGCGAAACAAGCTATTATAAATCCAACGATGAATTATTGAGAGGTGTATCTTCTCAATGGGAAACTTCCCACAGCGGGGGGGTCTCAGTGGGGATCAGACAGGGGGCGCAGCTGTCAGTCCTCCCCAGGATCGCCTCACTAAACTCGGGCTTAATTAGCTGTGACCTTCCCTGCCGAGCCTCCATCAGGCTGCAGGTACAGGGGGCCGAAAATCAAACGCACCTCTTTCTGCTGAGAGCTTCATGCAGGCGTACTTTAAACATGTATCTACTATTACCTGGAAACATCATCAGTAACTCGGCTTTGGGAGTAATGGATTACATGTAACGGGTAATCAGGATACAAAAAGGGAACTGTATTTCCTTATAGTTACATAAAATAAATCAGATTACTAAAAATGTGGATTAGTTGCAGGATAATAATACGTATTATAATGTATAGTATATTCCTCCACAACACTCCACAAGTCTCAAAGTAAAACGAGTCTCAGAGAAACCAGAGCTCAGCATCATGACTCAGATTCAAAGAATGCTTTCACTCATTTCATTCATTCAGAGAATATGTACTCCAATAAATATCAAACGGAGTGTAATAGGCTCTCTAACGCCCACACACACACACACACACACACACACACACACACACACACACACACACACACACACACACACACACACACACACACACACACACACACCTCTGTGTTCACACTGTTACTCACTCAACGCCTCTGGAAACTTCCTGAATTCATCCTCTGATGTTAATGATCACTCAGAGGCTCTCACAGCGAGGTGAGCGAGACGAGGTGTCCTGCAAACACATGGCCGACCTCTGTCACAAGGCCAGTGTGTGTGTGTGTGTGTGTGTGTGTGTGTGTGTGTGTGTGTGTGTGTGTGTGTGTGTGTGTGTGTGTGCGTGTGTGTGTGTGTGTGTGTGTGTGTGTGATTTTTAGAGGAGGAGAGCCATATGTGTCTTTGAATTTTGAATTTTAAATTAGACAGGTAGATCGGTAGACTGAAAACAGTAGGTAGATAACTGTAGTAGGTTAAAGGAAGCAATAATAGGAAAGTAGGTAGCAAAGGTTTGTAACTAGGGAGGATATTAGACAGGTGGGTAGTTTGCTAGGTAGGTAGGTAGTTTTCTAGGTAGGTAGGTAGGTAGGTAGGTAGGTAGGTAGGTAGGTAGGTAGGTAGGCAGAAGGAAGGAAGGAAGGAAGGAAGGATGGCGAAGGGACGGGTGGCGCAGTGGTCTGTGCGTTTGATCATCAGATCAAGGGGGCGTTGGGGAACTCCAGTTCGAAACCCGCTCCCGCCCCACTGCGTCAGGCCGTTGTGTCCTTGGGCAAGACACTTCACCCGAATTTGCTCCTGTGGGTATTGTCCACAGTAGATGACCATTACATGTATGATCTGTATGTGTAATGTGTATTTGTAAAGCGCTTTGAGAGTCATTGATAAAGCGCTATAATAAATATAAGGATTATTATTATTATTATAAGGAAGGAAGGAAGGAAGGAAGGAAGGAAGGAAGGAAGGAAATGAAGTAGGTAGTAAATGAAACAGGTAGATGTCTTGCTAACTAGCTAGGTTGGTTGCTAGGTAGGAAACTAGACAGCTGGGTAGTTTGTTATTAATAAATGATACAAGTAGGTAAAGACTTTCTTTATACTATTTATTTACAATGTGTTAGTAGCTGGCTCCTTCACACCTTTCATATGCCACCTTTAGTTCTCCATGGATGTCTATTTGCTGTGTATTTTACTAACATGTGTCGCCTCTTTCTTACTTGTGCCTTTTATGTGCACCTTTGCTGTTTTCATTTCCTGACTTTGGGACGGATAAAGGATTTCTGCAGCACGTCCAAACTGCCTCAAACATCTGTAATACGACAACAAACAAACCCTTCTACTGTTCTTTTCCTCAGCTGTTGATTGAAATTCATCCCGTTTCTATTTGTAATCACCTCAACACGTTGGGTAAACCCAGAGAAACCCCACAATGGATGCTCCCGACAATAGAGGCCCCGGTTGTCATGGTGTGCCGTCAGGAAGCTGCTGAATGAACGGGAACAAAAGCAGAGAGGAGGCGTCACCTGGCCGAAAAAACACCTGGTGAGCCGCACAGCGAGGCAGGAAATGATACGAGGAGTTCAAGAGAGAGGGAGAGGGTTTGAGAAAGCAGCCAGAGAACCCCTAATGTCACAGCACTGAAGTAAGTTAATAAAGGTGGAAGGTAAACAAAGGGAAGGAAGGCAACATAACAAAAAACGCCTATTAGGTTTACTGGCCTTCAACTACAAAGTGTCAACAAGGACACATGGCCTCAAAGTGACAAACTCCAGAGAGACACTAATTGACCCAAATAAGACACAATTACAACTAAAACATCGTTCCCACAAAATGAGCAGAAAAGACTCAAAGTGACCAATAAAGAAACGCCAGCTACATAGAGACACTAATGACGACAATGAAACGCTAAATGACAAGAAGGAGTCACAAAATGACCTTTTACAAACTGACCCCAAATCTGTATGTTTTCCTTGTGTATCCTTGTGGTAAATTTGGTTATTTTTCGTGGTCAATTTCTGTACAATGTGTGATCAATGTGTTTCTTAGATATCTTTTTGTCTCTGTGTGGTTACACAGAAGGTAATTTAATGTGTTTTAAGTTCATTGAATGTGTTTAAGGTGATATTACGTGTTTAGAAGGTCTTTTTATGTGTTTTCAAGGTTACTTTGTTGTGATTTTGACTCTTTTTGTAGTGATTATCTTCCTCTTATTGGTAATGTTGTGTTTCTTTGTCATTTTGGGGTCGATTTGTTGTCATTCTGTGTCGACTAAAAGCACAATATTTATGAGATGTGTTGTGTCTTATAGATTTGACAACAATAAGACATAGAAAGACAACAAGGTAACTCAAAATAACCACAAAATCACACAAAAGGACTATAAATCAACTCAAATGTGCCACAATGATAGAAAATCACCACTAAAAGGATCAAAATCTGCCCCGGCCAATCAGAGATGCCCAAATTGTAAAATGATATATGTTCAAATGTCTTGTTTTGTTCCCATCCACAGCACAAAAGTCAAATATATTCCACAACGTCTACAGAGATCAGCAGCAAAACCTCACAATGGAGAAGTCAGAGTCAGATATGTTCGCTTAAAAATTACCAAAACAATTGATCGCATTATCTACCAATAATAGGACTACATTTAGATGCGACGACCACCTGTTGCAGCTGCCGGTGGGCTCGATATATCCACAGATCAGAGTGTGTGTTCAGAGCCTCTTGTTGACAGAAAGGATTGCCATAAACACAGAAACTCCTCTCACACACTTTCCTCTCACACACTCTCCTGCTTTGTGTCTGGAAATAGATACACAAGTCTAAATGATGTTTGATCCTCGAAATTCATCCACTATTGTTCCATAACATCGTGAACGCCACTGATGCACCTGAAGAGTCAGATTCAGAGCTCGTTTTCACAGGATTGTGTTATTAAAGAAAACCAAAGAGGAAATGTATCACTCAAACAACTCCTGTGTGTGCGCGCGTACGTGCGTGTGTGTGCGTGCGTGTGTTTGTTTCTCATGTACTACCCTGTGTGTGCTGTCCATGGTGCTGAAACTCCCAATAGACTTTCAATTGCACATAAGAGCCTATAATATCATATTATATATAAATATATAATAACATAGAATATAATATAATTTAGTGAAATATAAAATAATATAATTAAATATTATATAGTAAAATATTATATCAAATAATATAATAAATTGTAATATATTCAAATAATTTTTTGGGGAAAAATAACAAAATAATATAATAAAATAATGTATAATATATTATAACATATGATATCAAATGAAAAAATATAATAAAACATCATATAAATGAATATAATAATATAGCATAATAGTATGTAAAATAATGTATAAGATAAAAAAAACACATATTTTTAAAATGAAAAATAATATAACTAAAATAAGAATATTAAAATATAATTTAATATAGTATAATAAAATAAAATAAAATAATGGATAATATTTAATATCATAATTTGAAAATAAATCAAATGATATAATAGAATAAAAATATGATATAATAATTTTTCTGTGTGTAATTTCAACATTCAATTGTGTTTATGTGTTACTGTACACTGGGACACTTTTACCCACCTCTCTGTGACCCTCTCCCCAGGTCTTCATAAGAACCCCTTCCCTCACACCAGAGGAATAAAAGGATATGGCCACTCGATGATTTTCTTGGCGTACTTCCGCACCAAGTTGTCCTCTCCGAAGATGAAGAGCGACCTGTTGACGGTGAAGCAGTTCTCGCGCACCGGGATTGGGTTGTACAGTGCCATGGTGCGCGCACGCTGCGCTTTGGTCTGTTTAAAAGCGGGAGAGATGCCCCCTGTGGAGAGACCCCCTCCATCCCGGATCCGGTGCAGCTCGGAGCCTCCATCCCCGGAGCTCAGCAAGCCCGGGACCTCGTCTCCAAACCGGGCCATTCTGGAGGAAAAGAGGAGGAGGGGAAGGGGAGGAGAAAAAAAGGAGGTTATAGACTCCTGGAAAGCAGCAGGGCGCGGTGCTGAGATCAGTTTTAGTCCATCCTCGGCGTTATTACGCAGGAAAACACCGATTGAAATGTCCCGTAACTTCCATATAGGTCTAGGTTCAAAACAAACACGGACTGAGCTCCGATCGTGTCCAATTAGAGACGATTTCAAAACAAATGACACAAACAGCGACGAGATCAGTTTTAGTCCATCCTGAGGTTTATTACGCACGAAAACAGTGAATGAAATGTTCCTCAACTTCTAAATGTGTTCAAAACAATCGCTGTGTGTTTTCCTTTTGTGTCACATTAGAGACGATTTCAAAATAAAAGAAACAAATCCATGAAAAAGTGATTAAATCCCGTATTATTTAACAATCCGAAGCGCGTGTTATCCATCCACTGATCTGAGAGAGAGAAGCTGCAACAGGTCACGTCTTCAGCCATCCTCAGTGCAGGAGATCCATGGAGGATTAAAGTATCCTCTTCTCTTATCGCTTCAGAAACACGGGAACCTGCAGCGTGCGTAAGAGGACCGGAACAAAAAAAACACACTTTGGCATTTTCCACGATATTCTTTCCCAGAAACGAACAAATCAAGCTGTCAATGCGAGTCACACCGAGGGAGAGAACATCCTCACCCCGAGTCTGCAGAGGGAAAAGTGAGGAGAGAGCACCCTCCCATCCTCCTCCATTCACTGTAGAGACTCCTAATGGGCACCAGGCTATGGGAGTAATGGATTACATTTAACCGGATTTCGTTATGAGGATACAAACAACTGTATTCCCTTACATAAGAAGGACAGATTACTGTGACATTTCAACAACGAAAAAGGGCAATACAGGATTACAATACATTTTTAAATTGTAAATTAAACTGTGTACTGTTTTCACTAAAAAAAATCGTAAAATGGTGGATTGATTAAAGTAAAACTATATACTAACTAATATAGTGTCTGTTGTAAAAGAATCAGACATTATTTCACTTCACCAACACCAAGCTAAAGGAGGCTAATGTTGGGCTATAGAGGAACTACAGCACGGTCACATGACTTCACGTCACCACCGCTAAGCTAAAGGTGGCTAATGTTGGGCTATAAAGGAACTACAGCACGGTCACATGACTTCACGTCACCACCGCTAAGCTAAAGGTGGCTAATGTTGGGCTATAAAGGAACTACAGAACGGTCACATGACTTCACGTCACCACCGCTAAGCTAAAGGCTGCTAATGTTGGGCTATAGAGGAACTACAGCACGGTCACATGACTTCACGTCACCAACGCTAAGCTAAAGGAGGCTAATGTTGGGCTATAAAGGAACTACAGCACGGTCACATGACTTCACGTCACCACCGCTAAGCTAAAGGTGGCTAATGTTGGGCTATAAAGGAACTACAGCACGGTCACATGACTTCACGTCACCACTGCTAAGCTAAAGGAGGCTAATGTTGGGCTATAAAGGAACTACAGCACGGTCACATGACTTCACGTCACCACTGCTAAGCTAAAGGCTGCTAATGTTGGGCTATAAAGGAACTACAGCACGGTCACATGACTTCATGTCACCACCGCTAAGCTAAAGGTGGCTAATGTTGGGCTATAAAGGAATTACAGCACGGTCACATGACTTCACGTCACCACCGCTAAGCTAAAGGAGGCTAATGTTGGGCTATAAAGGAGCTACAGCACGGTCACATGACTTCACGTCACCACCGCTAAGCTAAAGGTGGCTAATGTTGGGCGTGATGACGTTGAATCGTCTCATTTTGACACTTGTTAGCAACCTCTATATGTAAATTCACATGTTGTAGATCAAAACGTGTAAATCTCTTCAGCTTGTGTTAACCACAGACCTTATTTCAGGATAACAACCAAAAACACATTGAGGAGAGAGTTACATCTGATACTGATGGGTGTTTGGTGGCAGGGTGTGACGGAGGCAGTGATCAATGGTGTGTGACCTCCAACTCATTAGTGCTCCAACACATTATGAGCACATTAAAAATAGAGCACATAACAGACAGATTCATGACGTCTCCTCATTATAAATCTTGCAAAGAGACGCACTCATTTTCCTCTAACTGTCTCTTACAGTTAGGAGGCTTACACTTGTTTAAAGAGGCCCTATTTTCCTCATGTCCAGTTTCAAATTAGTATGTAGTGTCTCTACTTTAAAGAGTCCTCTCCTGCTGATGTTCAGATGTATATCAGTATGTAGTGTCTCTACTTTAAAGAGTCCTCTCCTGCTCATGTTCAGGTGTATATCAGTATGTAGTGTCTCTACTTTAAAGAGTCCTCTCCTGCTGATGTTCAGGTGTATATCAGTATGTAGTGTCTCTACTTTAAAGAGTCCTCTCCTGCTCATGTTCAGGTGTATATCAGTATGTAGTGTCTCTACTTTAAAGAGTCCTCTCCTGCTGATGTTCAGGTGTGTATCAGTATGTAGAGTCTCTACTTTAAAGAGTCCTCTCCTGCTGATGTTCAGGTGTATATCAGCATGTAGTGTCTCTACTTTAAAGAGTCCTCTCCTGCTGATGTTCAGGTGTATATCAGTATGTAGTGTCTCTACTTTAAAGAGTCCTCTCCTGCTGATGTTCAGGTGTATATCAGTATGTAGTGTCTCTACTTTAAAGAGTCCTCTCCTGCTGATGTTCAGGTGTATATCAGCATGTAGTGTCTCTACTTTAAAGAGTCCTCTCCTGCTGATGTTCAGGTGTATATCAGTATGTAGTGTCTCTACTTTAAAAAGCACTACATACTGATATACATTTTTTAAATCTTGTTTCAATTGTTATATATTCCTGATTTCTCTATGGGAATCAATAAAGGTCGATCTTATCCTCTTGTCTTTTTGATGACGGTTTTATCTAACGTTTTAAAAAGCCATGTTGTATTGTGTTTCTCTTGCTCTGTGTCTCATTGCTATTTCGGTCCCAGTGATGTAGATGTTAGCGCTTCCTGCAGCAGATAGCATCACATTGTGTTTCCTGCAGCAGCAGCTCTGGCTGAGAGGTGAGGGGTGAATTATGGTGATTAGGTGTTAAAACCCGGATGATTAGAGGGGAGCAATGATGGCTCTTTCCTGGAAGAGGCTGCAAGCGAAATGCTGGAGCTCCTCTGTTGCAGAAGAGGAGTGTAGTTTAACTCTAATTAATAAAAGGGGAATTTGAACTACAATTGAAAATGACTTTAATATTCATGCAGAATTTGGACTGTTTATTTCTAGTGTCTTAATTTCTCTAATGTACATTGCCTTGTGTTTTATGCTGCTGAAACGCAAACATTTCCCAAATTGGGATCAATAAAGTATCCATCTATCTATCTATCCATCTATCCATCCATCCATCTATCTATCCATCCATCTATCTATACCTGACGTCCTCATATACATTTACACAAAGGAAAAAACCCCACGTCTCTTTTAATATATATAATATAAAATAGCTTACTTCTCTTTGAATGCACAATTATGCAGTTTTACTAATACTAATGTACCTCATACAAATACATCTACGGTATTATCATTTTAATTCCTTTGTTATCATTTTTATTAATTTTTCTCTTTTGAATTGTTGTCCCCCTTTCTGTTAAATACACATTACTGTAAATAAATATGAATTTTATTTTGAGCAAAGTACATGTATTGACAAACACAAAAATACATTGAAAACAAATTAATAATGAATTTAATGTATATATACTGCCTGAGAAAAACGATAAGATAAGATTAATAAATAAAAGCCTGACTTGAGTAAAAGTAGAAGTACTCAGATCTTGTACTTGAGTAAAAGTAGAAGTACTCAGATCTTGATTAAAAGTAGAAGTACTCAGATCTTGATTAAAAGTAGAAGTACTCAGATCTTGTACTTGAGTAAAAGTAGAAGTACTCAGATCTTGATTAAAAGTAGAAGTACTCAGATCTTGATTAAAAGTAGAAGTACTCAGATCTTGTACTTGGGTAAAAGTAGAAGTATTCAGATATTGTACTTGAGTAAAAGTAGAAGTATTCAGATCTGGTACTTGAGTAAAAGTAGAAGTCCCACCTCCGCCTCCAAACGGCACTTTCTAGCAGAGAGTGAGAGCATGTGAGGAGCAGGGATGCTAGTACTACTTACTTGTGTACGATGTCTCAACGACTCACAAAGTCAGGCTTTCAAAAAGAAAAGAAAGGAGAGAAAGACAAGAGAGAGGGACTAAAGGGCGACAATATGTCACCCAGTTTTTCAAGAGAAAAGGTGGGTGTGGTCCATGAGTGGTGGAAATGTGTCTGTTAGCTAAGCTTAGTCCATTGTAAATAATAATTGTTATGTTGTTTTTTTTACTAAGCTGACATTAAGTATTGATAATATCTTTTCAGAAAATTCAGAGGTTTTTCATTTCACTCCTCTTTTAGCTGACATTTAATAAATGCAGGTACATTTTTAGCAGCTATTCACTTAATCAGTTGTCCCTCCCCCTGGTGCCAGGACCAACAGGTCCATCTCTAGGCTCAGCAGCCCTGTCCCCCCATGGGGCTGAACCTGAACGAGCTTGTCTCCCAACTGAAGGAGGTGAGCAGCATTGGGTTGAATTACATGCCACTTAACATATCTGAAGAGAGACTGGAATACAATATCAAAACAAAAAGCTAACATCTCATTTCAATTGCACATTTCAAACACACTATTTTCCACATATTTAAGTTATATTTATTTGGATTTATGCATTCGTGTTGAGAATGTTCCATTCAAAAATGTTATTATTAAAAAGGCATTTACACCATAAAAGATTACTATTGAGATCTATTGTCAGGAATGCTAGTCTTATGGCCAGAGGGCAGGACCTATAAACACATTTACTACCCAATAGCATTGTGAGGCTGAACGAAAGGATCTTTTGACTACGTAAATGTAGTCTTTTAAAAAAACAAAAACATTTACTGACTTTTTAGGATAGCTTCAAGTAATGTTGTAAAATTATAATCGGGGACCTTACACGGTTAAGGGCTATTGTGTATTGTTATTTACTTTAAGATGTTTATTCTTAACCTATCATTAAATTGAAAAACTCTTATTTAAATGATGTGTGTGTGTCTGTATTCCTGATGATACACTGAGAGAATGAGCTCATAGAGCTGCTGATCGCCATAAGCTAAACAGTCTGTATATTGCATTACATTTGTATAATGTAAGCTTCGTTGATACTTTGCCTGCGGGAATACGAAAAAAATAGTTAGATATAAAATAAGATAAGATGAACCTTTATTAATCCCCGAGGGGAAATTCAGTTGTACAAAGCAGCAACAGGGTAAGTGTGAAAAAATAGGACAGCAAAGATTCACACAGATCAATAAAATCAAAAATAAATTAAATCAAGAAAAAATTAAAATGATAATAATAAAAAAAGACTATAAAATAGGAGATGAGTAAAAATAAGAGTAAAATAACTGTAAAATAACTGTCAGCATATGTACATATTTGGTCATCTAAGTTATAGTACGGAATAAGTTAAAGTGACAAGTGTCACATACTGAATATTATTTGATCTATTCCACCACTTAATCCCAAATAATGTAGAGGTGTGTTGTAGGTGCCTTAAATAATCCCTTATTTTCTAGTGAGATGTATTTTTATGTTCATATAATAGTGATTTCAATGCCACCACAAAATGATCACTGGTTCCATCCTCCGCCACTGCTTGTATAATATTATGTAT
>NW_022989915.1:45000-53505 GCF_902827175.1 Gymnodraco acuticeps
CCTGCTGACAAACCAACATCATTACCTCTGTGATGGAGAATTGATACGAGCGCTGGACCCTGATCATGAGAAGCAAGCAGAGGTGGGAAGAAGAAATACTTTGTTACTGTACTTAAGTACATTCTTCTGGTATCAGTACTTTACTCCACTACTTATTTTTCTGACGACTTTTTACTTTGACTTCTTACATTTTGAACTCAAACACCTGTACTTTCTACTTCTTACATGTTGAACACAAATACCTGTACTTTCTACTTCTTACATGTTGAACCCAAATACCTGTACTTTCTACTTCTCACATGTTGAACTCAAATACCTGTACTTTCTACTTCTCACATGTTGAACTCAAATACCTGTACTTTCTACTTCTCACATGTTGAACTCAAATACCTGTACTTTCTACTTCTCACATGTTGAACTCAAATACCTGTACTTTCTACTTCTCACATGTTGAACCCAAATACCTGTACTTTCTACTTCTTACGTGTTGAACCCAAATACCTGTACTTTCTACTTCTTACATGTTGAACCCAAATACCTGTACTTTCTACTTCTTACATGTTGAACCCAAATACCTGTACTTTCTACTTCTTACATGTTGAACTCAAATACCTGTACTTTCTACTTCTTACATGTTGAACCCAAATACCTGTACTTTCTACTTCTCACATGTTGAACTCAAATACCTGTACTTTCTACTTCTTACATGTTGAACTCAAATACCTGTACTTTCTACTTCTTACATGTTGAACTCAAATACCTGTACTTTCTACTTCTTACATGTTGAACCCAAATACCTGTACTTTCTACTTCTTACATGTTGAACACAAATACCTGTACTTTCTACTTCTTACATGTTGAACTCAAATACCTGTACTTTCTACTTCTTACATGTTGAACACAAATACCTGTACTTTCTACTTCTTACATGTTGAACTCAAATACCTGTACTTTCTACTTCTTACATGTTGAACCCAAATACCTGTACTTTCTACTTCTTACATGTTGAACTCAAATACCTGTACTTTCTACTTCTTACATGTTGAACTCAAATACCTGTACTTTCTACTTCTTACATGTTGAACTCAAATACCTGTACTTTATACTTCTTACATGTTGAACACAAACACCTGTACTTTCTACTTCTTACATGTTGAACTCAAATACCTGTACTTTCTACTTCTCACATGTTGAACTCAAATACCTGTACTTTCTACTTCTTACATGTTGAACACAAATACCTGTACTTTCTACTTCTTACATGTTGAACTCAAATACCTGAACTTTCTACTTCTCACATGTTGAACACAAATACCTGTACTTTCTACTTCTTACATGTTGAACTCAAATACCTGTACTTTATACTTCTTACATGTTGAACACAAACACCTGTACTTTCTACTTCTTACATGTTGAACTCAAATACCTGTACTTTCTACTTCTTACATGTTGAACACAAACACCTGTACTTTCTACTTCTCTCATGTTGAACTCAAATACCTGTACTTTCTACTTCTCACATGTTGAACTCAAATACCTGTACTTTATACTTCTTACATGTTGAACACAAACACCTGTACTTTCTACTTCTCTCATGTTGAACTCAAATACCTGTACTTTATACTTCTTACATGTTGAACACAAACACCTGTACTTTCTACTTCTCTCATGTTGAACTCAAATACCTGTACTTTCTACTTCTTACATGTTGAACACAAACACCTGTACTTTCTACTTCTCACATGTTGAACTCAAATACCTGTACTTTCTACTTCTCACATGTTGAACTCAAATACCTGTACTTTCTACTTCTTACATGTTGAACACAAATACCTGTACTTTCTACTTCTTACATGTTGAACTCAAATACCTGTACTTTCTACTTCTTACATGTTGAACTAAAATACCTGTACTTTCTACTTCTTACATGTTGAACACAAATACCTGTACTTTCTACTTCTTACATGTTGAACTCAAATACCTGTACTTTCTACTTCTTACATGTTGAACACAAATACCTGTACTTTCTACTTCTTACATGTTGAACTAAAATACCTGTACTTTCTACTTCTTACACTTTGAACTCAAATACCTGTACTTTCTACTTCTTACATGTTGAACTCAAATACCTGTACTTTCTACTTCTTACATGTTGAACTCAAATACCTGTACTTTCTACTTCTTACATGTTGAACTCAAATACCTGTACTTTCTACTTCTTCCATGTTGAACTCAAATACCTGTACTTTCTACTTCTCACATGTTGAACTCAAATACCTGTACTTTCTACTTCTTACATGTTGAACACAAATACCTGTACTTTCTACTTCTTACATGTTGAACTCAAATACTTGTACTTTCTACTTCTTACATGTTGAACACAAATACTTGTACTTTCTACTTCTCTCATTTTCCAAACAGCTGGTTCCTTTAGTCTGAATGTGTGTTTGATGCGTGATCATTATTCTTTAGAGTCATTGCGTGCCTATTGATTTGAACACGATCCGTGTATCCATCATTTCCTGGTCTTCTCTAAAGAAGAGGGACCAATGGAAACGTTGTCATGTTGCCGTTGTTCAGCATGGAAACATTCATTAGCTAACAATGACATTATTGTTCTATTAATATAAAGGGAGGTCAGGTACTCTTTAAAGCAGCTGCTAGTTATGGGTACTTTTTACTGAAGTACATTTCAAAGCCTCTTTACTTTGACTTGAGTAAAGAAGTTTAGTCAGTACTTCTACTTTCACCAGAGTATTCACTATATATATATATATATATATATATATATATATAAAGTATCTGTACTTCTACTTGAGTACAGGATGTGTGTACTTTTGCTATCTCTGGATGCAAGACACCGATTGGATCAAACTGCACTTTACTTACTTGTAACATTCACACTGTACATTTTATATTTAATTGAATATTCCATGCACACTTGATGTAAATAATATCCTGCTTATGTGTTAACAGAAATTGGCACTTCAGTGTTTTTATTTGTCACGGTCATCCGTATATATTTCTTACTCTCTAATGCTGGTTTATTTCTATTTCTATGTTGTGATGTTTCTATAAGACAGTGTGTTCATCCCCTGCACACATGAACATTAAATGAGCTACAAAAGGTGTGAAAACATTGGAAAGAAACACTCCAATTGTAAATCAAACTCCTTTTGAACGTGCAAAGATTGCCTTATTCTCAGACTGAAATCAAATCTGGTTTTGCATTTCATTTCCAGATCTGGCTTCAGACAGAAATAATCATGGACTGCTGGGGAATGTAGAAATGCTGGAAAACAATTTGCTCTCTCAGTCTGTCCACGCAGCTGCTGCTGAATATCTGACACACTCATTCATTAAATCAGTCAAAACAAAACATATCGGCCCCATTAATTATTTCCAGGAGAAATGAGCGAGGGGAGCAGTTGGTGACCACCGGGGTTGAGTCACTGCTGCGACAACTTCATAGAATTAAATGACTAAGAAGAGGGTTACTTTACTTGGTTAACTTTACTCCCATACTCTGCTAAATAACATTATGGTGGATGTTATTTACCCTATACTACAACACTTAACATAGTGTGAAATGCCACAAATGATTATAAAGATTCATTGTTCTTTCGCTATTTTTAAACATCATTTATTAAAGAGGCCCTATTGTGCTTTTTTGTGTGTTATTTAGGTTTTAGTGCATGTAAATGGCTTGAAACGCCTCCATTTGGAATCCTTTTTTCACTTCCAAAACATAGTGGCATCAATGTCACACTCGCGCTCCTATTGACTAGCGCTCCAACACATTGTACGTGATAGGCTAAGGGGCGGGACATCTCTAAGCGGTTGACCAATCACAACAGAGCCGGCCAGCTAACCAATCAGAGCAGACTGGGCTCTGGTTTCAGACAGAGGGTGAAAAGAGGTGCTGCAGCACTGATATACACCTGAACATCAGCAGGAGAGGACTCTTTAAAGTAGAGACACTACATACTGATAAACACCTGAACATCAGCAGGAGAGGACTCTTTAAAGTAGAGACACTACATACTGATATACACCTGAACATCAGCAGGAGAGGACTCTTTAAAGTAGAGACACTACGTACTGATTTACACCTGAACATCAGCAGGAGAGGACTCTTTAAAGTAGAGACACTACATACTGATATACACCTGAACATCAGCAGGAGAGGACTCTTTAAAGTAGAGACACTACATACTGATATACACCTGAACATCAGCAGGAGAGGACTCTTTAAAGTAGAGACACTACATACTGATATACACCTGAACATCAGCAGGAGAGGACTCTTTAAAGTAGAGACACTACATACTGATATACACCTGAACATCAGGAGGAGAGGACTCTTTAAAGTAGAGACACTACATACTGATATACACCTGAACATCAGCAGGAGAGGACTCTTTAAAGTAGAGACACTACTGATATACACCTGAACATCAGGAGGAGAGGACTCTTTAAAGTAGAGACACTACATACTGATATACACCTGAACATCAGCAGGAGAGGACTCTTTAAAGTAGAGACACTAAAAACTGATATACACCTGAACATCAGCAGGAGAGGACTCTTTAAAGTAGAGACGCTACATACTGATATACACCTGAACATCAGCAGAAGAGGACTCTTTAAAGTAGAGACACTAAAAACTGATATACACCTGAACATCAGCAGGAGAGGACTCTTTAAAATAGAGACACTACACACTGATATACACCTGAACATCAGCAGGAGAGGACTCTTTAAAATAGAGACACTACACACTGATATACACCTGAACATCGGCAGGAGAGGACTCTTTAAAGTAGAGACACTACATACTGATATACACCTGAACATCAGCAGGAGAGGACTCTTTAAACTAGAGACACTACATACTGATATACACCTGAACATCAGCAGGAGAGGACTCTTTAAAGTAAAGACACTACATACTGATAGACACCTGAACATCAGCAGGAGAGGACTCTTTAAAATAGAGACCCTACATACTGATATATACCTGAACATCAGCAAGAGAGGACTCTTTAAAGTAGAGACAATACATACTGATATACACCTGAACATCAGCAGGAGAGGACTCTTTAAAGTAGAGACAATACATACTGATATACACCTGAACATCAGCAGGAGAGGACTCTTTAAAGTAGAGACACTACATACTGATATACACCTGAACATCAGCAGGAGAGGACTCTTTAAAGTAGAGACACTACATACTGATATACACCTGAACATCAGCAGGAGAGGACTCTTTAAAATAGAGACACTACATACTGATATACATCTGAACATCAGCAGGAGAGGACTCTTTAAAGTAGAGACACTACATACTGATATACACCTGAACATCAGCAGGAGAGGACTCTTTAAAGTAGAGACACTACATCCTGATATACACCTGAACATCAGCAGGAGAGGACTCTTTAAAGTAGAGACACTACATACTGATATACACCTGAACATCAGCAGGAGAGGACTCTTTAAAGTAGAGACACTACATACTGATATACACCTAAAACATCAGCAGGAGAGGACTCTTTAAAGTAGAGACACTACATCCTGATATACACCTGAACATCAGCAGGAGAGGACTCTTTAAAGTAGAGACACTACATCCTGATATACACCTGAACATCAGCAGGAGAGGACTCTTTAAAGTAGAGACACTACATCCTGATATACACCTGAGCATGAAACCTGAAATGTCCTTGTACATGAGTATAACCTGTAGATCTATGTATGTATATGAGGTGATGCTCAAAGCAAACATAAACAACCAGTATTGAACATGTTAATGAGCCCCAGAATAAGCGCTGTTCTGGGTCAGATGAACAGAAAAGCAGACGGGCAGAAAGACGACAAAACCAGACCGATTGATGTGAGGAGATGAAGGGGGTCGGACTATATTTAGCTTCATTGAGATGGTAATGGGGGAACATGTCTGTGTGTGTGTGTGTGTGTGTGTGTGTGTGTGTGTGTGTGTGTGTGTGTGTGTGTGTGTGTGTGTGTGTGTGTGTGTGTGTGCGCGCGCGCATCATTTGAATTTCTGTGCTTCTACAAGTGTTTTTGGATCTTGGCAACAGGAATATTTACCCGGAGATGAGTCAGGATTTTAGTGTCAATGGTTTTCTGAATGTGTTTTTGGTTGTTAGAAATAAGGACTGTGGTTAACACAAGAAAGATTTAAACGTTTTGTTCTACGACGTCAGTAGATACCCCACTGGTGAATTTAAAAACAGAGGTTGCTAAAGTCCAAAGGAGATAACTAAACGTCATCAAGCCCAACATTAGCCGCCTTTAGCTTAGCGGTGGTGACGTGAAGTCATGTGACCGTGCTGTAGTTCCTTTATAGCCCAACATTAGCCTCCTTTAGCTTAGCGGTGGAGACGTGAAGTCATGTGACCGTGCTGTAGTTCCTTTATAGCCTAACATTAGCCTCCTTTAGCTTAGCGGTGGTGACTTGAATTCATGTGACCGTGCTGTAGTTCCTTTATAGCCCAACATTAGCCTCCTTTAGCTTAGCGGTGGTGACGTGAAGTCATGTGACCATGCTGTAGTTCCTTTATAGCCCAACATTAGCCTCCTTTAGCTTAGCGGTGGTGACGTGAAGTCATGTGACCTTGCTGTAGTTCCTTTATAGCCCAACATTAGCCTCCTTTAGCTTAGCGGTGGTGACGTCGTGAAGTCATGTGACCGTGCTGTAGTTCCTTTTCTCTTCTTCCTCTCCCTGTCACACCCCTACTCTTCCTCTCCAGCTGTCTCACCCTCCTCTTCCTCTGCCTCACCCTCCTCTTCCTCTCCCCAGCTGTCTCGCCCTCCTCTTCCTCCCGAGCTGTCTCACCCTCCAATTCCTCCCCAGCTGTCTCACCCTCCTCTTCCTCTCTCTGTCGACCCAACCCAGATGTTCTGCCTCTGACTGTTGTCTTCCTCCTTCTTGTTTCCTAGCAACTGAACTGACATGCCCCTATTTCCTGTCGCCATAACCCTGCATCTCGTGCTTTATAAATCATCAGAGTTACGGTCTGTCATCTCTAAATGTGTTTCTGCACGTCTCGAGCAACAGTTAGTCTGTGAAGGGAGCGCTGCATTCAACCACCTGATGCTGAAACAAACACTGATAATTATACGGCTGACTGAAACAATACATTAATTTAAGGCGAGACACGGCAGGCAAAATTACATCGTTTTTCAAGCAGGCCTACTGGTCAATTTTGAGATTTTGTGCTATTTTGATTCCATAACATGTTTTCTTTCAGGCTTTTGGAAGGAAAACGTACAAAATATACATTTAAGTGTTTATTTTACTATAGTTTGTCTATTTGCGTCTGTAGATGTCTCCTAAATTCACCAAAAGTTAGCATTCTAACGTAACATAAAGTACCGCGACCGCTGTGTGCAGCATGTCAACAGAGGTATCGCTGGAAAGCTCCGTCTCTCCTGCACAATCTCATCGGATCCAAATATGGTCATTTCCTTTGTATCAGCAACCAATCGTGAAAGCACAAAGGGGTCTTAAACCAAGAAACGAAATCTCATTGGCTGGTGTCAATTTCTGACAACGTGATTCGTTCAGATGCGTCACGTGGTGTGCTAAAACACTTCCGGGTTAGCTTTCCGCTAGAAATTGAAATCTCAAAATGTCAAAAGAACGGCGAAAAAAAACGTTCACAGAGAAGACGACAACAATTGTCACTTGCACGAAGCAAGGTTATATAAAAAAACAAATGACCTTCACGCAGTGCGTCGATGCGCAAGCTGTCATCCAAAGAACAGGAGGGTTAAGCTAGCGCCTCACTGCAATCTTTAAAGGTCGTTTTCTCAAAATGAGTTTTTTCTCCTACTCTGAGTTCGAAATGTCAACTTCAGTAGCACGTACATACACCAAACCTTCCAGTTATATTCCTATCAATATTATGAAGGCTTTTACAGAAGGGTTTGTTCATATATAATTCATAGCCTGAATTATACAACATTGTATACCTAAAAACATGGCGAAAATTGATATTTTAGGGCTGTTGACAGTATTTTCTGATTTATGGAGTGATAAAAAGAGATATCCAATATCCCTTCTGTAAAAGCCTTAGATACTAATATGACTACACAATGAAACAAGAATTTTGAACCTGGCTTTTTCCAAAATTCAGATTTCGATTCCTGAAATGTGTTAAAATATGTGCATATTTAATGAGTTAATGGTTAATTTGCATATTTAAACATGCTATTTCAGAAAACTTGTAATACAAAAAACAATTGCCTTATTGTAAGTAATTAACTGGAGAAATTTCTAGCTGATACATTTAAGTTAAAAAAAGTACCCTATTCACCTGGGGTGTCTCGCCTTAAGAGACTTTAATTTAGTAGATGAAGAGGAGTCTAACAGTTATAGTGTTGCTTGTCTTCGTGTACTTAATGTGCTGTGGTGAATTTATATATATGTATTTATAAACTGTTCACTGATCACATGAACTGGAGATGAATTCATAA